>NC_084582.2:1580000-1597500 GCF_033978685.3 Nerophis lumbriciformis | reverse complement strand
AACATCGCTAACAAGCTGTCTTAATGCAACGCCTACACAGCTGTCTCACCACGTCACCCTACAGGCCCAAAATTCTTTTTACGCCACTGCCAACTTTCACACATTGTTCCACCCTAATTGTTCCTTACTATATAAAACATCATGATAGCACGGCTGCCAAATGAGACTGATAACACTTTTTCTTGTTGCCAGGATCAAAGCCGTTACTGTACTTTAAGTTCTTTCTATGAGGTGATTCCTTATATATTTTATACTCAATACAGAGTAGTGATTCAATTGTGGAATGTGTTAAGTGATTTAAAAATAATATATGCAGTTTAGTAACACAGGTTGATTCTTTTCATTAGGCCCTATGAAGTCTGCCCAGCAACAAGTGGACGGGAATAGGAATTTAAGCAATTCTGCTGATTTACACGACCGTGCCTGCAAAATAGCTACAACTATATTTGTGAAATTTCCACCCAAAAAAAATAACCTGTTGTATATGGATTTTATTTTCACCCAATAAAATAAAGGAAATAATCTGTTCCAGGGTCAAACTTCCACTGTCATTGAGTACTTTAGTACTAAAATGCTATTTTATTTGTGATTTTTTTTTCAATCATTGTTTACTGTTTGTATGTGGAAACTATTGTTCCCATATGTCAGGGGTCTTCAACGTGGTCCAGGCTAAAGATGCCCAAACTTATGGACCCACTTCTTCACAGGTGTCAAACTCAAGGCCCAGGGGCCACATCTGGCCCGCCACTTTATTCAACTTCATTTTATGCTGTCCACCACATCAGTTCATATGCACATCATTTGAAGTGGCCCACCACGTTTTTTTATGTAGTCCACCACATTATTTTATATAGTCCGCCACATTATTTTATATAGTCCGCCACATTATTTTATATAGTCGCCACATTATTTTATATAGTCCTCCACATTATTTTATATAGTCCGCCACATTATTCTATATAGTCCACCACATTATTTTATATAGTCGCCACATTATTTTATATAGTCCTCCACATTATTTTATATAGTCCGCCACATTATTTTATATAGTCCGCCACATTATTTTATATAGTCCACCACATTATTTTATATAGTCCGCCACATTATTTTATATAGTCGCCACATTATTTTATATAGTCCACCACATTATTTTATATAGTCCACCACATTATTCTATATAGTCCACCACATTATTTTATATAGTCGCCACATTATTTTATATAGTCCGCCAAAATATTTTATATAGTCCGCCACATTTTATAAAGTCCGCCACATTTTATATAGTCCACCACATTATTTTATATAGTCCGCCACATTATTTTATATAGTCGCCACGTTTTTTTATATAGTCCGCCACATTATTCTATATAGTCCGCCACATTATTTTATATAGTCGCCACATTATTTTATATAGTCCGCCACATTATTTTATATAGTCCGCCAAAATATTTTATATAGTCCGCCACATTTTATAAAGTCCGCCACATTTTATATAGTCCACCACATTATTTTATATAGTCCGCCACATTATTTTATATAGTCGCCACATTATTTTATATAGTCCGCCAAAATATTTTATATAGTCCGCCACATTTTATAAAGTCCGCCACATTTTATATAGTCCACCACATTATTTTATATAGTCCGCCACATTATTTTATATAGTCGCCACATTATTTTATATAGTCCGCCACATTATTTTATATAGTCGCCACATTATTTTATATAGTCCGCCACATTATTTTATATAGTCCGCCACATTATTTTATATAGTCGCCACATTATTTTATATAGTCGCCACATTATTTTATATAGTCCGCCACATTATTTTATATAGTCGCCACATTATTTTATATAGTCGCCACATTATTTTATATAGTCCGCCACATTATTTTATATAGTCCGCCACATTATTTTATATAGTCCGCCACATTATTTTATATAGTCCACCACATTATTTTATATAGTCGCCACATTATTTTATATAGTCCTCCACATTATTTTATATAGTCCGCCACATTATTTTATATAGTCCACCACATTATTTTATATAGTCGCCACATTATTTTATATAGTCCGCCAAAATATTTTATATAGTCCGCCACATTTTATAAAGTCCGCCACATTTTATATAGTCCACCACATTATTTTATATAGTCCGCCACATTATTTTATATAGTCGCCACATTATTTTATATAGTCGCCACATTATTTTATATAGTCCGCCACATTATTTTATATAGTCGCCACATTATTTTATATAGTCCGCCACATTATTTTATATAGTCCGCCACATTATTTTATATAGTTGCCACATTATTTTATATAGTCCGCCACATTATTTTATATAGTTGCCACATTATTTTATATAGTCCACCACATTATTTTATATAGTCCACCACATTATTTTATATAGTCCGCCACATTATTTTATATAGTCGCCACATTATTTTATATAGTCGCCACATTATTTTATATAGTCCGCCACATTATTTTATATAGTCCGCCACATTATTTTATATAGTCGCCACATTATTTTATATAGTCCGCCACATTATTTTATATAGTCCGCCACATTATTTTATATAGTCCGCCACATTATTTTATATAGTCCGCCACATTATTTTATATAGTCCGCCACATTATTTTATATAGTCGCCACATTATTTTATATAGTCGCCACATTATTTTATATAGTCCGCCAAAATATTTTATATAGTCCGCCACATTTTATAAAGTCCGCCACATTTTATATAGTCCACCACATTATTTTATATAGTCCGCCACATTATTTTATATAGTCGCCACATTATTTTATATAGTCCGCCACATTATTTTATATAGTCGCCACATTATTTTATATAGTCCACCACATTATTTTATATAGTCCGCCACATTATTTTATATAGTCCGCCACATTATTTTATATAGTTGCCACATTATTTTATATAGTCCGCCACATTATTTTATATAGTTGCCACATTATTTTATATAGTCCACCACATTATTTTATATAGTCCACCACATTATTTTATATAGTCCGCCACATTATTTTATATAGTCGCCACATTATTTTATATAGTCGCCACATTATTTTATATAGTCCGCCACATTATTTTATATAGTCCGCCACATTATTTTATATAGTCGCCACATTATTTTATATAGTCCGCCACATTATTTTATATAGTCCGCCACATTATTTTATATAGTCCGCCACATTATTTTATATAGTCCGCCACATTATTTTATATAGTCCGCCACATTATTTTATATAGTCCGCCACATTATTTTATATAGTCGCCACATTATTTTATATAGTCCGCCACATTATTTTATATAGTCCGCCACATTATTCTATATAGTCCGCCACATTATTTTATATAGTCCGCCACATTAT
The DNA here is from genome assembly GCF_033978685.3 of Nerophis lumbriciformis. NCBI lineage: Eukaryota > Metazoa > Chordata > Actinopteri > Syngnathiformes > Syngnathidae > Nerophis > Nerophis lumbriciformis. Next base: position 1,594,100 of record NC_084582.2, on the reverse strand, counting down.
TTTATATAGTCGCCACATTATTTTATATAGTCCGCCACATTATTTTATATAGTCCGCCACATTATTTTATATAGTCCGCCACATTATTTTATATAGTTGCCACATTATTTTATATAGTCCGCCACATTATTTTATATAGTTGCCACATTATTTTATATAGTCCACCACATTATTTTATATAGTCCACCACATTATTTTATATAGTCCGCCACATTATTTTATATAGTCGCCACATTATTTTATATAGTCGCCACATTATTTTATATAGTCCGCCACATTATTTTATATAGTCCGCCACATTATTTTATATAGTCGCCACATTATTTTATATAGTCCGCCACATTATTTTATATAGTCCGCCACATTATTTTATATAGTCCGCCACATTATTTTATATAGTCCGCCACATTATTTTATATAGTCCGCCACATTATTTTATATAGTCCGCCACATTATTTTATATAGTCGCCACATTATTTTATATAGTCCGCCACATTATTTTATATAGTCCGCCACATTATTTTATATAGTCCGCCACATTATTTTATATAGTCGCCACATTATTTTATATAGTCCGCCACATTATTTTATATAGTCCGCCACATTATTTTATATAGTCCGCCACATTATTTTATATAGTCCGCCACATTATTTTATATAGTCCGCCACATTATTTTATATAGTCCGCCACATTATTTTATATAGTCCGCCACATTATTTTATATAGTCGCCACATTATTTTATATAGTCCGCCACATTATTTTATATAGTCCGCCACATTATTCTATATAGTCCGCCACATTATTTTATATAGTCCGCCACATTATTTTATATAGTCGCCACATTATTTTATATAGTCCGCCACATTATTTTATATAGTCCGCCACATTATTTTATATAGTCCGCCACATTATTTTATATAGTTGCCACATTATTTTATATAGTCCGCCACATTATTTTATATAGTTGCCACATTATTTTATATAGTCCACCACATTATTTTATATAGTCCACCACATTATTTTATATAGTCCGCCACATTATTTTATATAGTCGCCACATTATTTTATATAGTCGCCACATTATTTTATATAGTCCGCCACATTATTTTATATAGTCCGCCACATTATTTTATATAGTCGCCACATTATTTTATATAGTCCGCCACATTATTTTATATAGTCCGCCACATTATTTTATATAGTCCGCCACATTATTTTATATAGTCCGCCACATTATTTTATATAGTCCGCCACATTATTTTATATAGTCCGCCACATTATTTTATATAGTCGCCACATTATTTTATATAGTCCGCCACATTATTTTATATAGTCCGCCACATTATTTTATATAGTCCGCCACATTATTTTATATAGTCGCCACATTATTTTATATAGTCCGCCACATTATTTTATATAGTCCGCCACATTATTTTATATAGTCCGCCACATTATTTTATATAGTCCGCCACATTATTTTATATAGTCCGCCACATTATTTTATATAGTCCGCCACATTATTTTATATAGTCCGCCACATTATTTTATATAGTCGCCACATTATTTTATATAGTCCGCCACATTATTTTATATAGTCCGCCACATTATTCTATATAGTCCGCCACATTATTTTATATAGTCCGCCACATTATTTTATATAGTCGCCACATTATTTTATATAGTCCGCCACATTATTTTATATAGTCCGCCACATTATTTTATATAGTCCGCCACATTATTTTATATAGTTGCCACATTATTTTATATAGTCCGCCACATTATTTTATATAGTTGCCACATTATTTTATATAGTCCACCACATTATTTTATATAGTCCACCACATTATTTTATATAGTCCGCCACATTATTTTATATAGTCGCCACATTATTTTATATAGTCGCCACATTATTTTATATAGTCCGCCACATTATTTTATATAGTCCGCCACATTATTTTATATAGTCGCCACATTATTTTATATAGTCCGCCACATTATTTTATATAGTCCGCCACATTATTTTATATAGTCCGCCACATTATTTTATATAGTCCGCCACATTATTTTATATAGTCCGCCACATTATTTTATATAGTCGCCACATTATTTTATATAGTCCACCACATTATTTTATATAGTCCGCCACATTATTTTATATAGTCCGCCACATTATTTTATATAGTCCACCACATTATTTTATAAAGTCTGCCACATCATTTTATATAGTCCACCACATTATTTGAAGTAGCCCGCCATATTATTTTACGTAGACCACCACATTATCTTATGTAATCTGTCACATTATTTGAAGTGGCCACATTATTTTATGTAGCCCGCCATATTATTCTACGTAGACCACCACAATAATTTATGGAGTCCGCCACAATATTTTATGTAGTCCGTCACATTATATGAAGTGGCCTGCAACATTATTTTATGTAGGCCGCCATATTATTTTATGTAGACCACTACATTATTTTATGTAGTCCGCCACATTATTTGAATGGCCTGCCACATTATTTTATGTAGTCAGCCATATTATTTGATGTAGTCCACCACATTATTTTATAAGCATGGGCGTCCATGGTAACGTTGCTTGGATGGCAGCATATGTTGCTCCAAAACCTGTATGTACCTTTCAGCATTAATGGCGCCTTCACAGATGTGTAAGTTACCCATGTCTTGGGCACTAATACACCCCCATACCATCACACATGCTGGCTTTTCAACTTTGCGCCTATAACAATCCGGATGGTTCTTTTCCTCTTTGGTCCGGAGGACACGACGTCCACAGTTTCCAAAAAAAATTTGAAATGTGGACTTGTCAGACCACAGAACACTTTTCCACTTTGCATCAGTCCATCTTAGATGAGCTCGGGCCCAGCGAAGCCGACGGCGTTTCTGGGTGTTGTTGATAAATGGCTTTCGCTTTGCATAGTAGAGTTTGAACTTGCACTTACAGATGTAGCGACCAACATATGAAATGTAACTTACTTCACCAATTATTATTTATTTACTTATTTTATTGTGATTACTTATGGAGTATGTTGTGAATAAATTGAGAACAGGAAGTGAACAAAAGTTTTAGCAACTGTTATGTAAAAGAAAAGGGGTAGGATTAAATAAGCTCTGCTTCTTCCTACTCCTTTTCGAACATGTTGAAAAGAGAAACTGGAGATTGTGATGTATCATGTTCGAAATAAACTCAAACTCAAAACTCAAAACTCAAACTGTAGTTACTGACAGTGGTTTTCTGAAGTGTTCCTGAGCCCATGTGGTGATATCCTTTACACACTGATGTCTGTTTTTGTACCACCTGAGGGATCGAAGGTCCGTAATAATATATATATATAATTTCTCCAGATTCTCTGAACCCTTTGATGATATTACGGAGCGTAGACGGTGAAATCCCTAAATTCCTTGCAATAGCTGGTTGAGAAATGTCGTTCTTAAACTGTTCGACAATTTGCTCACGCATTTGTTGACAAAGTGGTGACCCTCGCCCCATCCTTGTTTGTGAATGACTGAGCATTTCATGGAAGCTGCTTTTATACCCAATCATGGCACCCACCTGTTCCCAATTAGCCTGTTCACCTGTGGGATGTTCCAAATAAGTGTTTGATGAGCATTCCTCAACTTTATCAGTCTTTTTTTGCCACTTGTGCCAACTTTTTTGGAACATGTTGCAGGCATCAAATTCCAATTGAGCTTATATTTGCCAAAGATAACAAAGTTTTCCAGTTCAAACGTTAAATATCTCCTTTGCAGTCTATTCAATTGAATATAAGTTGAAAATGATTCGCAAATTATTGTATTTTGTTTTTATTTACCATTTACACAACGTGCCAACTTCACTGGTTTTGGGTTTTGTATTTAAAAACTGCGGTTTTAATATTAAAAGATGAATATGAAACGACGTGGTCGCATAGTGATGCGGGTGTGGTTCTCCCAAGGATGCAGACGGCTTCGGACACAGCTTGCAGGTAGGAAAATGATTTATTTTAAATATAAATCATATGGTGAATAAACAAAAGACGTGCAAATAGCAAAAGGCAAAAACAAAAGGACTAGCGTGGGAGCTAGCAGGCAAAATGGCATAGCGTGAAAAGCTAGCGGGAATCTAAGTTGTCGTTATCAGTTGTATGGGAACAAACTACGAAGCCAGACCGAGTGAGGCCAGAGCAAAGACTAAATAGCCCTCTGATTAGCGCCCGGGCAACAGGTGCGCGTCCCGGACACTAACCAGAGGCAGGTGTAAACAACCTGCCGTCATGGCAACAGAAATAAACGAAACTCAAGGTGCTGAAAACACATGTGACTCAAACATAAACAAGCTATGATCCGGGCAGCGGATCGTAACAGAATATTTATTAACACAGCTTTGCCACAATAAGAAAGTAATAAAGTAGTTTGGTTCCATAAGAGATCAAAAGGGCTCTTGGGGCAAAGAAGGCAGTTGAGGGCCCCAAATTGTCTCCAGGAGAAAAGGGAGGACATTTCTTTAGCTTGAGAATTAAAATGCAAAAATATGCGAAGGTGACGATCACCACGCCTGACAGTCGCTGTGAAACGTCCTAGAAGTTGTGTCAAAATACGCCACGACCGCCAAGTCGCCAGCGATTAAAAGGCGTCTGCGGCTCAAAGGGAATTCGACACAGAGCGGCGACGCTAATGATGTCATCTCGGCGCCAACCCTGGAGCTGCTCCGTAGTCGGTGAATAATGGAGAGACTCCTCTGATGTGATGATTGTTAGCTAGCGGAGCTACGCTACTTACGTGTGAATCATCACTTCCAGTGCGGCCTCAACACCTCTTCTTCTTTGTTTACGCAACCATTTTGAAAACAACACCATCACATGCTGGCTCGGCTCAGCACAATCATCAAGACGCCAGGAGGCCAGGAGGGAATATTTCAGGGCCATTATTTTACAAACGTATTTGCTTATTTTCTGTCTGATAAGATCATTCTTCTCACTAAGCAGATTTGATGTTAGAGTGTTTTACTTGTTTTAAGGGTTTTGCTCCTAAATGATCTCAGTAAGATATTACAGCTTGTTGCTGAGATGTGATGACCTATATTCAGAGGTGTGGACTCGAGTCACATGACTTGGACTCGAGTCAGACTCGAGTCATGAATTTGATGACTTTAGACTCGACTTGACAAAATGTAAAAAGACTTGCAACTCGACTTCGACTTTAACATCAATGACTTGTGACTTCACTTGGACTTGAGCCTTTTGAATTGACATGACTTGACATGACTTGCTACTTTCCCCAAAACCCAAAGATGAAAAAGTTATTCGGGAGCGCTCCGTATTTTTCATTGTGTACTTGTCTATCAGCGTTGCGTGTGTCAGCTGGTGTGCTCTCAGTACAACAGCCAATCAAATTACATCTACTTTGTTTTCATCACACAGCATTCATCCAATCAAATTGCAGGACAACCAACGAAGAAGACATGTCCAAACCACACGCCAGTGAACAAAAAATGATACCTAAAATAATTTTGTTTGGGTATAAAAATTACGAGGTGGTCAACACAAAACGGTTTGCAGTATGCAACACATGCGGTTCCAAAATGACTGATGGAGAGGCAACAACTTCCAACTTCGTCCTGCATTTGAAGTTGCACAAAGAACGGTAAGTTTTGAATGTAAGATAACGTTTATTGGCTAAGTAACGTGACTTTTATTTGCTGTGTAGTTAAATCAGTGAGGCTGTAAACTCACTGCTAACGTTATAACGTTGTTGCAAACACGGGAATCTGTTGCAGTTCACTACCTTATTCATACTTTTTGTTCAGTGATTTTTTTTAAGCAGGGTTACGTTAGTCAATATATCACACGTAACGTTAGACGGCGGTCAGCAGCACCGCGTATTTTAGCCACCTAAAAAAAGACAAAAATAGTAAAATAAAGGTCAGTTAAAATGTATACTATATTATGAATATGTGTACCGTTTTAGCTAGCTTTCTGACATACTGTTGGTTGTTTACCTCAGTGGTCCCCAACCACCGGGCCGTGGCCCGATACTGGTCCGTGGATCGATTGGTATCGGGCCGCACAAGAATTTTTTTTTTTTTCTTTTTTTAATTAAATCAACATAAAAAACACAAGATACACTTACAAGTAGTGCACCAACCCAAAAAAACTATCTACCCCTTTTGTTCTGGGCATTGAACATGAAGACTCTTCCTTCACTGTTCCGAGTGGCCATGAGAGTCTTGGCAGTGCCTGCCTCCAGTGCTCCAGTGGAGCGAGTTTTCAGCCATGGTGGCATCATACTACGCCCCCATCGTGCACAAATGACTGACAGACTCTTGGCTAAATTGGTCTTTTGCAAATGCAATGCAGCATAGGGCCCTGACATATAAAAAGTACAACTTTTTTGTTGTGTTCACGTATATGTCATGTTTTTTCAATGTCAACACTTTTGTACAAATAAGTACATTTGCACTTTATTTTTCAATGTGTTTGTTCTGTAAAGGAATGAGTTAATGTTTAAAATGACTGGTTAATAGTGCTATTATAAAGTGCAATGTCAGCACAATTTTCTTTCCTGCAATTTAAAATGCACTTGTTTTAATAAATAAATACAGCGTTTGAAAAGCATACACAATCTGTGTTAATATATTAGTCTGTGGTTAAAAGGACTTGGAAGGACTCGAAACTCAAAATGCAGGACTTAGGACTTGACTTGAGACTTTCCAGTCTTGACTTTGGACTTGACTCGGGGCTTGCCTGTCTTGACTCGGGACTTGACTCGGACTTGAGGGCAAAGACTTGAGACTTACTTGTGACTTGCAAAACAATGACTTGGTCCCACCTCTGCCTATATTGAGTAAAACATGCTTGAAACTAGAATATCAAGTGTTGCAAAGCTGTGTCATCAACACTCACAAGTATAAAACTACTTTTTTAAAGTCATCATTTCTTATTTCAAGCGTGAAATAAAAAATCATGACTTTGACACAATTGTGTCTCATAATTAAAACAGATGACAGCCAAATGGACTTTGCTGTTTTATTTTCAATGAAACAATAGAAAATAGGTCCTCATATAGTAGTACAGTTGGCACAGTACAGTAAACTGACAGTTAATATTTAAACATTTAACATGTGACATTTCTAACTATTTTGAATAGACATAGTTCATGCACATTTAGATAAATTCTTCAAAATTACAATTAAAAAAAAACTATGTTCCTTTTGGGAGGACATTTTTGACACAATTGGAAAAGCATACGGTCAAAACTTTCCTCCCAACCCATTATCAGCCATTTTTGGCGTATGCCCCGATAACATGGGCCCGGTACCACTAAAACGCGCTGTTGCTTATAACGACCTTGCTGGCCAGGCGATTGATCTTGTTTAATTGGAAGCTGGCTCGCCCCCCATCACACGGCCGTTGGATTAGAGAGGTTCTCTACAATCTAAAACTGGAAAAACTTAGGTTTTCGCTAAAAGGCTCAGATCAAGCATTTGAAAGCTCATGGAGTCCTTTTTTGCTGTATGTCAACTCTCTTGACCTATGCCCAGACGCAGATGAGGAATAATCTCCCTTTTATTTATTAGTATTATTTTATTCTATTTTTATTTTATTATATATTATTATTATTATTATTAAATTTGTATTTTTATTTTATTATTATTATACATATTTTATATATATATATATATATATATATATATATATATTTTTATTTTTTTTTCCCTCTCTCTCTTTTTCATCCCGTCTGTCTGTCTCTGGCCTCGTATGTGTGTGTGTGTGTGTGTGTGTGTGTGTGTGTGTGTGTGTGTGTGTGTGTGTGTGTGTGTGTGTGTGTGTGTGAGAATGTGTCTGTCTTTGTCGTCTTACTTGTTATATAATTGTGCCATTTGTCCCTCGTTGGTGGGACCTGAGTGGGGTGGGAGGGTGGGTGGGTGGTTTGGGTTTTAAGGGAAAGGGTGTGAATAATTTACTGACTTTAAAATTGTACTATTTCGACTTGCACTTTTTTCTGTCTATTTGAAAATGCCAATAAAAAAAGTTGGGGAAAAAAAAATTACAATTAAAAAAAAATTGGTCGGGCTGTAAATATATATATATATATATATATATATATATATATGTATGTATATATATATATATATATATATATGTATATATATATATATATATATATATATATATATATATATATATATATATATATATATATATATATATATATATATATATATATATATATGTCTTAATAAGGTTATCCAAAAAATAGTGCTCGATACCGTAGTAGAGCGCAATATATGTATGTGTGTGAAAAAAAAAATCACAAGACTACTTCATCTCTACAGGCCTGTTTCATGAGGGGTTCCCTCAATCATCAGGAGATTAACAAGTATGTCTTCAAAAAATCTCCTGATGATTGAGGGAACCCCTCATGAAACAGGCCTGTAGAGATGAAGTAGTCTTGTGATTTTTTTTCACACACATACATATATATACATATATATATATATATATATTAATTAGAGATGGCCGATATTATCGGCCGATAAATGCGTTAAAATGTAATATCGGAAATTATCGGTATGTGTTTTTTTATTATCGGTATCGGGTTTTTTTTTTTTTTTTTATTATTAAATCAACATAAAAAACACAAGATACACTTACAATTAGTGCACCAACCCAAAAAACCTCCCTCCCCCATTCACACTCATTCACACAAAAGGGTTGTTTCTTTCTGTTATTAATATTGTGGTTCCTACATTATATATCAATATATATCAATACAGTCTGCAAGGGATACAGTCCGTAAGCACACATGATTGTGCGTGCTGCTGCTCCACTAATAGTACTAACCTTTAACACTTCATTTTACTAATTTTCATTCATTACTAGTTTCTATGTAACTGTTTTTATATTGTTTTACTTTCTTTTTTATTCAAGAAAATGTTTTTAATTTATTTATCTTATTTTATTTTTTTTAAAAGGACCTTATCTTCACCATACCTGGTTGTCCAAATTAGGCATAATAATGTGTTAATTCCACGACTGTATATATCGGTTGATATTGGTATCGGTTGATATCGGTATCGGTAATTAAAGAGTTGGACAATATCGGGATATTGGATATCGGCAAAAAGCCATTATCGGACATCCCTAATATATATATATATATATATATATATATATATATACTTGAAAGAGCACGCATTTGGCGCGATGATGTCATGTTTTCGATGGGGAAAATGCAAGAAATATAATGGCGAGCGCATATCATTATGTCAAGATAATGGCACTAGCATTTACTTCATTTAAGAATATTTTTTCAACATATTGAGCAAAAAGGTCTCACATTTGTTTTTTTCTACCAAGAAAAGTGCACTTGTTATTAGTGAGAATATACTTATTTTAAGGTATTTTTGGGTTCATTGAGGTTAGCTAATTTGACTTGTTTTGGAAAGTCTTGACAAGCCAAATGTTCTTGTTCTATTGGCAGATCATTTTGCTTAGTTCAAGTAAAATACCCCTCATTTTTGTATTTTGTATTTTCTTGTTTTTGAACACTGACTTTTTGCAGTGTAGCTTCAATGCATATTTTAGGGAAAATCTGTTTGCCTTAATCTTCATCCTTTTTTTTCTAATTAAGGGCACATTAAAGGAGTCATATAATTATTATTTTTTTCTAAATGTAAAAGACTTCCTTGTGGTCTACATAACATGTAATGGTGGTTCTTTGCTCAAAATGTTGCATAGATGATGTTTTCATCTTCAAGCATACTTGCCAACCCTCCCGGATTTTCCGGGAGACTCCCGAAATTCAGCGCCTCTCCCGGGACAAATTTTCTCCCGAAAATCTCCCGAAATTCAGGCGGAGCTGGAGGCCACGCCCCCTCCAGCTCCATGCGGACCTGAGTGACGTCAGGTGCGCAACACCACGTAAATCGTTGGCCAACCAAAAAGTAACCCCAGTACGCTATAGCCAACATTCACCAGAAGATGGCAACAGACAAACATAGATCACTCTATTACATTATTCCCCTTTTAGAAATGTATAGAAGTTACTCAAAATAAATAAACAACCCAACCAAAAAATGCAGCAGCTCAATTAAAAACTGTACTTAAGCCACATTCTTTTTTTTTTTTTTTTTAGTACTGAACTCTTAACCCTCATTTGTAAAAAAAATAACATGCTTATTATACAAACAGTATTTGTACACCTTTAACACAGATTTTTATACTGTCTTCAGAGATTCAGTTTTTTTGGTGGTACTCGAAACCTTTCTGGGTACCTGCGAAAGGGTGTTCAGCATGCTTAGAAAAATAGTGACAGAGAATAGAACAAGGATGGACAATTCAACCCTTAACTCAACAATGAGTAGATGAGTTATGTGTGTGTATATGTGTAAATAAATGAACACTGAAATTCAAGTATTTCTTTTATTTATATTTATTTATATATATATATATATATATATATATATATATATATATATATATATATATATATATATATATATATATATATAATAAAATAAATATATATATAGCTAGATATCACTGAAAGTCAAGTATTTTAAATGGATGGATGGATGGGATGCCAGCTAGCAATTAATGCACCAGTTGCCAGCTAGCATTTTGAGGACTAGTTGTGAGCTAGTGTTTAGCAGTCTGGTTGATTAGCGTGTTAGTTGCCAGTTAGCAGTGTGCGCTGTAGTTGCTAGCTAGCGATCAGTGCTGTAGTTATTAGCTAGTGATTAACAGACTAGTTGCCAACTATTGATTAGTGCTTTAGTTGCTAGCTAACAATTTGCACTCGAGTTGTCAGTTAGCGGTATAGTTGCTAGCTGGTTATTAACGTGTTAGTTGCCAGCTAGCAATTAGTGCTATTGGTGCCAGCTAGAAATTAATGCACCAGTTGCCAGCTAGCACTTTGAGGACTAGTTGTGAGCTAGTGTTTAGCAGTCTGGTTGATTAGCGTGTTAGTTGCCAGTTAGCAGTGTGCGCTGTAGTTGCTAGCTAGCGATCAGTGCTGCAGTTACCAGCTAGTGATTAATAGACTAGTTGCCAACTATTCATTAGTGCTCTAGTTGCCAACTAGCGATTTGCACTCTAGCTGTCAGTTAGCGGTATAGTTGCTAGCTGGTTATTAGCGTGTTAGTTGCCAGCTAGCAATTAGTGCTCTAGAGAAGGGACAAGTGGTAGAAAATGGATGGGTGAATGGGATGCCAGCTAGCAATTAATGCACTAGCATTTTGAGGACTAGTTTTGAGCGAGTGTTTAGCAGTCTGGTTGATTAGCGTGTTAGTTGCCAGTTAGCAGTGTGCGCTGTAGTTGCTAGCTAGTGATCAGTGCTGTAGTTATTAGCTAGTGATTAACAGACTAGTTGCCAACTATTGATTAGTGCTTTAGTTTCTAGCTAACAATTTGCACTCTAGTTGTCAGTTAGCGGTATAGTTTCTAGCTGGATATTAGCGTGTTAGTTGCCAGCTAGCAATTAATGCCCCAGTTGCCAGCTAGCACTTTGAGGACTAGTTGTGAGCAAGTGTTTAGCAGTCTGGTTGATTAGCGTGTTAGTTGCCAGTTAGCAGTTTGCGCTGTAGTTGCTAGCTAGCGACCAGTGCTGTAGTTATTAGCTAGTGATTAATAGACTAGTTGCCAACTATTGATTAGTGCTCTAGTTGCCAACTAGCGATTTGCACTCTAGTTGTCAGTTAGCGGTATAGTTGCTAGCTGGTTATTAGCATGTTAGTTGCCAGCTAGCAATTAGTGCTCTAGCATTTTGAGGACTAGTTTTGAGCGAGTGTTTAGCAGTCTGGTTGATTAGCGTGTTAGTTGCCAGTTAGCAGTGTGCGCTGTAGTTGCTAGCTAGCGATCAGTGCTGCAGTTACTAGCTAGTGATTAATAGACTAGTTGCCAACTATTGATTAGTGCTCTAGTTGCCAACTAGCGATTTGCACTCTAGTTGTCAGTTAGCGGTTTAGTTGCTAGCTAGTTATTGGCGTGTTAGTTGCCAGCTAGCAATTAGTGCTCTAGAGAAGGGACAAGTGGTAGAAAATGGATGGATGGATGGGATGCCAGCTAGCAATTAATGCACAAGCATTTTGAGGACTAGTTTTGAGCGAGTGTTTAGCAGTCTGGTTGATTAGCGTGTTAGTTGCCAGTTAGCAGTGTGCGCTGTAGTTGCTAGCTAGTGATCAGTGCTGTAGTTATTAGCTAGTGATTAACAGACTAGTTGCCAACTATTGATTAGTGCTTTTGTTGCTAGCTAACAATTTGCACTCTAGTTGTCAGTTAGCGGTATAGTTGCTAGCTAGTTATTGGCATGTTAGTTGCCAGCTAGCAATTAGTGCTCTAGAGAAGGGACAAGTGGTAGAAAATGGATGGATGGATGGGATGCCAGCTAGCAATTAATGCACTAGCATTTTGAGGACTAGTTTTGAGCGAGTGTTTAGCAGTCTGGTTGATTAGCTTGTTAGTTGCCAGTTAGCAGTATGCGCTGTAGTTGCTAGCTAGCGACCAGTGCTGTAGTTATTAGCTAGTGATTAACAGACTAGTTGCCAACTATTGATTAGTGCTTTAGTTGCTAGCTAACAATTTGCACTCGAGTTGTCAGTTAGCGGTATAGTTGCTAGCTGGTTATTAGCGTGTTAGTTGCCAGCTAGCAATTAATGCCCCAGTTGCCAGCTAGCACTTTGAGGACTAGTTGTGAGCTAGTGTTTAGCAGTCTGGTTGATTAGCGTGTTAGTTGCCAGTTAGCAGTTTGCGCTGTAGTTGCTAGCTAGCGATCAGCGCTGCAGTTACCAGCTAGTGATTAATAGACTAGTTGCCAACTATTGATTAGTGCTCTAGTTGCCAACTAGCGATTTGCACTCTAGTTGTCAGTTAGCGGTATAGTTGCTAGCTGGTTATTAGCGTGTTAGTTGCCAGCTAGCAATTAGTGCTCTAGAGAAGGGACAAGTGGTAGAAAATGGATGGATGAATGGGATGCCAGCTAGCAATTAATGCACTAGCATTTTGAGGACTAGTTTTGAGCGAGTGTTTAGCAGTCTGGTTGATTAGCGTCTTAGTTGCCAGTTAGCAGTGTGCGCTGTAGTTGCTAGCTAGCGACCAGTGCTGTAGTTATTAGCTAGTGATTAGACTAGTTGCCAACTATTGATTAGTGCTCTAGTTGCCAACTAGTGATTTGCACTCTAGTTGTCAGTTAGCGGTATAGTTGCTAGCTAGTTATAAGGGTGTTAGTTGCCAGCTAGCAATTAATGCACCAGTTGCCAGCTAGCATTTTGTGGACTAGTTGTGAGCTAGTGTTTAGCAGCCTGGTTGTCAGCTAGCGATTAGCGTGCCAGTTGCCTTCTAGCGATTAGCACACTATTTGCCAGCAAGCTGTTAGCGGCACTACTGCTATTCTCTGAATATGGTAGTAATGCACAATAGCAAGGTAGCTTTACGACCAGTTTATAATAAAACACCATTTTCCGACCCTAACCCTACCTTAACCCTAACCCTACCTTAACCCTAACCCTACCTTAACCCTAACCCTAACCTAACCCCTAACCCTAAGAAAGGGGTCCAACATTGAAGACCCCTGGTTTAGTTGTTGTGGACCACTGACTTTGTTTATAAAAAAAGAGAATAAGCAATATTGTGTTGCTATTGATCAACTGTCAGTAGCACATGAATAAATAGCAACATGTACAATTGCATGAATAAATAGCAACATGTACAATTGGCACATGTGATCTACCAGTACTGGAAATGGCCTGGCATCAAACCCTGATCAGAAAGTAATATTTGTACCCACAGGTGAAGGGTGTGATAAATAGTCCACTTGTTGTTGTTGTTATTCCTCCACAAAGGCAATAAAAGCGTGGCTGTGATAACCCAGATTGAAATTCTAAATGCATCATCCTGCTTCTGCTGCTGGAGAGGTTGCATCATCTGCAGCCCCCCCCCTCAACCCCCCTATCATTATATCCCTATGTATTGTGAATATTCATTCTCATCCTGACCACCAGCACTGATGCCATGTGCGCGGATTACGCACATAAATTGACACTCCCACACACAAACGGTGGAAATAACTCTTCTGTGAGGCACTGATGCATATTTATCACGGC